>NC_140591.1:753111690-753114190 GCF_964204655.1 Triturus cristatus | reverse complement strand
CAAACATTGTCGCACAGGGCACCACCAGCACTAAAGCCGGCCCAGGGAAGTATGCACAGATAAGCGCTGAAAATACCGCTTTAGGTGACTGCTTTTTTTTGTACCGACTGAGCCATCAAAATAATCTGCTGGTAACCCTAACCATAGGACTGGAAGTTTGTTGCAGGATCAGCACATTATTTATTTCCTTCACCCTCGATCCCCGATTAATGCCGCAATAGTTTAACTTAGATCTTAAAGTCTACGCCCCGTCAATAACATGCTGAGTTACTTCATGGGTCTGGGAATGCACCCTGCATTCAGACAACTCATTCCTTATTCTCGCCCTTTATTGTCACGCTCACCTTGCACTCACAGTGATCACAATGCACTCACACTGATCACCATGCACTTGCACCATTCACCCTCTCACCTTGCACTCACAGTGATCACTCTGCACTCAAAATGCACTTGTCCTGCTCACACTATACCTCAACCTGCAGTCACACGAGTACACTACTCATCCTGCACTCATGTGACACTTCACTCACCTGTCCCCCTCACTACTCAATATGCAACTCACTCAAACAAGCCCATCAGTAATCATACATTCATTCATCCCATTCTGAACTTGCATCCGCACCCAAAATGAGAGAGGACAGCAAGGGAGTGAGAGAATTTGATTGAAGAGGTCAGGGATGAGGAGAAATGTGAATTGCCGAAGAGAAGTGTGGACACGCAAGAAGTGAGTGTGATCCAAAGGTGAGGGCTTCTGTTAGAACAAAGGGGAGATGTGAAAGAGGAATGGGGGGACTGGAGAGGTGTAAGATACAAATAGACAAAAATTTGAATGAAGAGACGAGGTGAATGAGAAGTGCTGAGGGGCACGGGAGGTGACAGGGCCAGAGAGGCCATGAGATAAATGTGAGAGACTGTTAGAGATGAGGGCAGTGAAAGGACAGAATGGCAAGAGGTGATTAAAGGTGAAGTGAGAGGTTGAATGGGGAGAGTTCAGAAGTAGTAAAAAGGGGTGAAAGAAAATGACCTGCAAAGTGAGAGAGGGATCCGGGGTTAGGAGAGGAGAGAGGGATGGAAGGGAGGGGGTGAGAGGAAAGCTGCATGGGTAAACGGCTTAACTCTACACAAAACCGCCAGGATTTTAAGGGACCCCTGCTTCTTACGGTCAGGGCCAGGTGAGCTTCTAATGTGGCAGCACGTATTGCTGCAGAGTGGAAGGCCCTTCACAAAGGTTGACTTGAAATCTTTCTGATGATAATTGCTGTATTTTGGTTATAAATGGGTACTGATTGGGTGAAATCTTTCCTCAGCGTTACTGTGTGTAACAAATATCAAAATAATGAAGCAATGCTATCCCAAAATACGCGGCATCACATAACCTCATTTACATTTTCATCCCACGCAATTTAGTCAACAGGTTTAGACATTTTTGTCAGGAGGGGGTCCTTACGCCTCAAAATGTTGACAGGGGGGTCTCGGCATCCAAAAGTTTGAAGACCTCTGATCTAGAGGAAGTAAAAGTCATAACAAGGTTTCTGTAGGTGAACCTGCAGAAGGATCATTAACGGCGGAGCGGCCCGAGCGACCGACGGTGCCAGCCAGAAGCCCTCGGCCCGCCTCCTGCAAGCATGCACCATAGGCACAGGGCCTGGCCCTGCCCTGGTGCGCCCCGGCCGGCAGAGCTGTCCACGGCTGCATGGGGCGCTTGGGTGAGGACCGGGAATTTGGGGAATGCCCGACCGGCGCGCGAGGGACCGGGGACAGGGGTGGCCCCCATCCCCTTTCCCTCTCCGAGACAGAACCTAAGCTCACCAGGCATGAACCCCCCCACAGCGGTGAGGGGGGGGACCGAATGGCAGTGCATCCCTTGGCTGGCACCACCCCTCCCTCGATAAGGCCCTGGCGCCGGCTGGGCTCTCCAGGCGTCCCGAGACCCAGCCTGACCTGACCGGGTCCTGGGCGACCGAGGAGCGGCCCTTCTCGCGCGGGAGGGCGGCCTGGAAGAGAAGGGGACGAGGGCCTGCGAGGGGACCCCGGCTCCTCTCAGTGGGAGGCATGCAGGATGGGAAGCCGCCTGGCTCTTCCCTTCCGGCGCCTCCGACCCAGGCGAGGGTGGTGGTGGGCTGATCGCCAGCCTGCTGGCATGGCTCGGGCTGCCCGGCGACCCTGATGTGCAGGTGGAGCGACCCTCCCTCGTTGCCAGGTACCCAGTCCGACCCGGTCCCGTGTGGCCGGGCTGAGGGGTTTGAAGACTCGCTTGGTCCCTCCTGGGTTACCCCGGGAGGGACCGGCGGCTGTGGGCTGCCTGCTCCCGTCTCCCTTGCCTCTGGGTAGGTGGGTGGCGGCGGGCTCCCGGGCCGAGCGCCTGGCAATGTTTTTTTTCTCCCGACAGTGCTGTCTGACTCCCAGAGGGGAAGCCTTGAACGGGGCGCCCGGGCCGTCTCGCTGCCGGGCGGCGGACGGATGGCATTGCCTTCCTCCCAACTCTCCTGTGCCCGCAGGT